>NC_056630.2:273697338-273707338 GCF_002870075.4 Lactuca sativa | reverse complement strand
TATGCTTTTAAAATAATTTCAGAGTAAATCCTTTTGATTTAAAAGGGTTGCGGAATTTGTTCCCAAAACAAAATATGATAAAATAAAGTTTATCAAAGCATTTCATCAAGAGATGCGTTTTCATTAATTAACAATATTCGGGATGTCATGTTCCGATACAGACCAAAAGCATAAACAATATAAAATAGACCTTACAGCAGTTATTTATAACTACTGATCTATAATCTAAAATCTTTTGTCAAGTCCACCCATTTATACTCTTGTGTCATTACCTGTAATGCAAAGAAAACTGAGTAGGTCAGGCTTGGGAGCCTGGTGAGCATGTAGGGTTTTCAACCCACAATAATACATTTATTATATTGAATTATTAAACAATCAACCCAAATACTCATAGATATCAAAACAATACATATCACATAGATATCAAAACTAGGGTTTATATTAATTCTTGAAACGATTACACAAAGGTTCAAGTTAACCCTATACTATGCCTCTAATAGGCTACACCACAAGTTACTATTCGCATCGCTACTTCATAACTGATTATTGGATATAAAATCTTCATCCTTGATTCGCTTCGTCGAGGATCATGTGGAATGCCCTTGGCTTTGCTGGTTCTTTCTTCTCCGGGCAATTGATCGAAATATGCCCTTTTTCGTTACACTCATAACACACTCTCTTACTAGATGCACATTCATTGGCGTAGTGCCCAGTCTTTCCACACTTGAAACATGTAACCTCCTCGCCACATTTTCCTAAGTGTTTCTTATTGCACTTATCACACCATTTCGCTTCCTCCCCTCCTCCTTCGAACTTTTTCGAACCAGACTTCGAGAATTTTCGCTTCTCGTCGGACCTTGAAGAACCTTCATGCTTTCTTTTCTCACCAACTTCAACTCTCTCCAGACCCTTCTCTCTTATTTGGGTCTCAACATTCCTGGCTGCTCTAACGTTCGTTTTCAAGGTAGTTGCCATTTTGACCGTTGGGCCAAAGTCTGTGGGCAATCCGTTAGCAAACCTATCGATCTTGGAGAGTTCAGTAGGCACCAAGTAGGGGAATAGCTTCATCCTCTCGGTGAACGCGGTGGCATACTCATCCACACTCATCTTTCCTTTCTTCAGGTTCTGAAATTCGTTGTTTAGGTCTATTAGATCTATCTCTGAGCAGTATTGCATTTTCATTTGCTCCAAGAATGCTTCCCAAGACATTTGCATGGCTTCTCCTCTTGGCATTGTATCTGCCAACAACTTCCACCAACTCAAGACTCTAGTCTTCAGTTGTCTAACTGTAAAGACAGTCTTCTGTTTGTTGCTACTGTCACAACTTTCAAATACCATCTCCATTTCAGAGATTCAATCCATAATCTCAACAGGCTTTGGGCTCCCAGAAAGACTTGGCGGCTTGGCTCCCAAGAAATTCTTGTACATTCGCCCATCCTTGTTGTATCCCCTTTCCGGGTCATTCCTTCGTTCTCCTTGAGTCCTAACTTGACTCACAGCGCGACTATTGTTTCCTTCCTCTGATTGTTCGGGAATCAGATCGGGTTCCTCAATAGGTATGATAGGTTCGTCCCTATTTTCATGTAACATCTGTCGCATCTCATCCCTTTGTTCGGCTAACATAGCCCGAATCATGGCTTGCACCCCAGCCATCGTTATTGGTTCTAGTGCTGCTGCTACAACAGGTATTTGCTCAATCACTGGTGGTTGATTCCTGTTTTCATCCGCGTTTCCAACGCCACTCCTGGTTCTTACCATTTTTGATCTACACACCGAATAAGGTGAAATTAGATCCTCATCCACGATAGATGATTAAATCATCCTTATCACTCCGAAACATTTACATGCTAGTTCTAATACCGTAGACATACGCTTAGAATCCTAAACACATAAGGTTTCCAGATCCGGTCAGCAACAGACCATAGATCCGAACAAATAATATCATATATGGCAACATATAACATTTAGCACATAAAAGCATTTTAGGCATCACTCCTTAAATAAACTAGTGCTTGTGTCAATTTAGGTGTACTACCTAACATATTTTAGACACACTCCTCACAATCATTACTTAGCATTCTAAGTTTAAGTCTAGAAATTTCCTACAAATTCCTAGTTCGCTTAAACTAATGCTCTGATACCAACTGTGACATCCCCAAAATCACGGCCAGAAAAGACCGATTTTCATTTATGCTTTTAAAATAATTTCAGAGTAAATCCTTTTGATTTAAAAGAGTTGCAGAATTTGTTCCCAAAACAAAATATGATAAAATAAAGTTTATCAAAGCATTTCATCAAGAGATGCGTTTTCATTAATTAACAATATTCGGGATGTCATGTTCCGATACAGACCAAAAGCACAAACAATATAAAATAGACCTTACAACAGTTATTTATAACTACTGATCTATAATCCAAAATCTCTTGTCAAGTCCACCCATTTATACTCTTGTGCCATTACCTGTAATACAAAGAAAACTGAGTAGGTCAGGCTTAGGAGCCTGGTGAGCATGTAGGGTTTTCAACCCACAATAATACATTTATTATATTGAATTATTAAACAATCAACCCAAATACTCATTCCCATTATCTCCTTTATTTCTTAAGGATTTACCCTAAGAATCAACTATCCTTTATCCATTTATTCCTAAGGATTGACCTAAGGAATTGACACAAAGTCCACCACTGCCAAGGTCCACAAATTACGATTGGTAAACACTTAGTTCAACATAGTTAACAAACACCTAGTTCTAACACTCCTAGTGAACAATTAATTCAAAACATCTGGTGAATACTTAGTTCTAAAACACTTAGTGAACACACTCAGTTCAACAACGCCAAGTGAACACATCTAGTTCAAAAATACTTAATGAACACATTGAGTCCAAAAATACCAAGTGAACACATAGAGTTCGGAAATAACTAATGAACACACTGAGTTCAAACACCAAGTGAACACGTAGAGTTCAAAAATACCTAATGAACACATTGAGTTCAAAAATACTTATTATTTCGTCTCATATCAACTATTTCATCTACCCATGTTCTACCCAACATATTTGTAGATGCAAACACATATACAATTTAAATCTTTTAAAACATGTATAAAACATTATTTCAACATCTATCTCAAGTAAATAAACATTGTATAAACACCTAGCATGTACTTCATAGCAAATACTTCATATCTATGCGGTAGAAGAAAGTGAATATACATTCACACATATAACAACAAAATATACACATAACACGTATTTCGTATAAAATACTTCGTATTTGTGCGTCAGAAGAAAGTAACCATACACTCACTTGATCAGAAGATGATCGGACAGCACTACGGCGTATAGAAGTAATATTCTTCGGTAGATCTGGAAGATCTCCACAAAAATCGAACTTCTCGCGGGCAGAGCTTCGGCTCGGGAATCACGCTCTTCGGGATTCTCAGGGCTTCAGATCTTGCTTCGGGACTCTGGAATGATATCGGGGCTTCGGGATACTTCTGGCACGCAAATCGATGCAAAACGGGAGAGAGAAGAGAGAAAAATAGCAAAGGAGTCGGCTGCCCTCGCATCCTATTTATAGGAGGCTGGAGCCTCGGAGTACGCGGGGCGTACTGCGTTACGCAGAGCGTACTGCCTCAGAATCGTCATTGCTTACGTATCCGAAGAACTCGAGTGCGAGGCGTGTCATGCTTCGTTGTACGCGGGGCGTACGCTAGTACGCTGGGCGTACTTCGGATGAGTCTGATGACTCCTTTTCGGATAATGCCAAGATTTAGAATTAAATTTAAATATTAAATATTTAATAAATTTCGGAAATTCATATCTTCTTCATACAAACTCCGTTTTCGACGTTCTTTATATCCACGCGAAGGTGAGACTACGCTCTACAACTTTCGTTTAGACTTCGTCGGCTAATTTTGACTTTATTTTTATTATTTATTTTTAGTAGGCCCGGACAGGAATACTTCGTTATAAATTCATAACTTCTTCGTTTGACGTCCGTTCTCGCCTAACTTTTCATCGCTTCGATACCAACAACGAGATCTTCGATTCTCGTTTAGATTGTTTCGGCTAAAAACCGCTCGATCTCAAATCGAGTATTTCAAGCTGCATATCGCTAAGTCGAAACTTCGAAAAATCATAACTTCCTCATACGAAGTCAGATTTGGGCGTTCTTTTTATGCACGCTCACGGTTTAACGTATTCTACAACTTTCATTTAGATTTCTAAGGCTAAATATCGCTCTAACGTAAATTCACTTTTTACGTCGCGCTGTGTCGTGCCGGTTCTGTCGCGAAACTCCGACAGGTCATAACTTCTTCGTTATAACTCGGATTTCGGCGTTCTTTATATGTACGGAATCCTTGTAACATATACTACAACTTAGTTAAGATTATTCATTCTAAATAATCTTCTATCAAAAAGTCATTTTTGACGCTCATCGTCTCTAAATTGACTAGCCCTGATCTACGGGCGTTACATTACAGGTTACGACTTACGACATTAGGCCATCCACCACGAGTCAAAATGTCAAAACAGTCAAATGGTCTCTGAATCAATGGTATATATATTATATAATACTTATTAAATATTAATACTTGATACATAAATACATTTAAAAATAAAATAATTTTTTTATTAAAATTATAAACGGGTTAGCGGGTCAACCCGTTTATTTTTTGAGAAACTCATATATGACTCGTTTAATAAACAGGTTGGCAGGTTAGCGGGTTGGCGGGTTGAAAAACTCAACCCAAACCCATTTATTTCGTGTCGTGTCGTGGGTCGTGTCGAGAATTTAGTCACTAAAAAAGATAAAATGACATTTTTACCCCTGTGAAAGAAAAAGAGAAATTACCATGGCTGGGAATGAGGGAGCCTGAATCTTTGACACCAACATCTCTCTTGATCATGGACTCAAGGAGGTCACCATAGAGAGACCCAAAGAAGTTGAGGAAACCGAACCCGATTGCACTGAAAAAATAAAAAATAGAAAATACATATTGAGAAAGTTTGAAGGACTGAATATGACAAGATTTAAAAGTATAAGTGTACCCGAGTGCAGAAGTAGGCCAAGAAAGAATCTTTGATAACAACAAACAAGTGGCTATGCAACCGGTTAAACCTACAAGAGCTCCTTCCCATGTTTTCTTGGGACTAATACTCGTAAGTGGAGTCCGACCAAATGCCTGGAATGAAACTCAAAAACATTAGTGTCATTTATTGAGGATGGATTACTTATTCAGCTAAATTACATTATTGTAATAGTAACATATTTAGCCCATTTTCTAGCAAAAGGTCGGGATCTATAAAAGTCCCAATACAAGATAACCACCAAGTATGTTAACCATCTTACATGTACAAAATATAGCAAACAAAACTTATGGAATTACATGTTTTGTTAACATGCTTAGTGGCGGTTGTATTGGGACATTCATAGATTTTAACCATTTACCATATAACTTTTCTCCTACACATTTCATTGAACACCTTTAGGCACACCCCAAATCATCATGCTTTATAGAACATCACTAATGAAATCAAAAATTAAATTGACCAACATCAAATGGATTAAAAATAAAAGACGCCCTTAACACCATTACCAAATCGCATACCAAAATTTTACCAAAAATAATATAAGGATATGATTATTTGCGATTAGAAATAAAGAGGAAGATCGTTTCATGGTTTGCGAATAAAAAAAGATATAAGAATATGATTACCTGGTCAATCAGAACAGTGACATAAATGGTGATGAAGATAATGTTGTTGTACATCGATGAACAATAGAGAATGGAGGCTATGTGGTGGTGGGTTAGGGTTCTTTAAATGACGGGCTGGGAAGGGCTACTAGAAGATGATGCTAGGAGATGAAGCCGTGATTCTGATGCAGTGGAAGGTAGAAGCCATTGTAGGAAAAAGCCATTCAGAGGAACGACACAAACACGAAAGGTTTCGTGTCTGTAAAAGGATCTGTAACGGATCAATTAACTGAAAATAGGGGGTTTGGTTGCACGGCTGTTGCAGATGAGGCGGAAGCTCTAGCGGCTGGTGGCTGAGTGATGGATGATCTTTTTCTAGACATATAGGGTTAATAAAGATGAACAATCGGTGATTTAAAATTGATTTTCCAATTAAGGGGTTATCACCAAAGGGGCTTCTAGCTATCCGGTGTTGCCCTCTCTCCTAGAGGTTGAGGTTCAAGTCCCGTCGTGGACATACGTGGATTTAAGGTGTAATTTAGGAGTAGCTTAGATTTGTCGTTTCATAAAAAAATTAAGGGGTTATCAATTCATTTAACAATTACCAAAAATAATTATTGCTACCATTACCAATTATCTACACACAATACTCATTTAGAATCCTTGAATATTTCCCTAATGTCCCCACTTAGTTAAGACTTGGCACCCATCGTTTGAAATTTTCAGAAAAATTTGACTCTCCTTTTTTTTTTTGTAATTCACTTCTGCTCACTCTTTCTCGATTTTATAACCTAACCACCCATGTGGATTTCTTCTCATTCATCACAGTCGTTGCCCCCATGTCTCTCATGTGTGATTGTGGGGGTGATCATCGGCCAATGCCAGTGTCACCATCATCTGAGTGAGCACCGTTCACTAGCGCCGCCTCTTTTCTTTTCTAGTATCACCAATGATTGTTAGATGGACCCCCCCCCCCCCCCCCTCTTGTGTTTCAGTTTGGATCTGTCACTGCCTTGTCAATCTTTCCTCACCCGTCAATTAAGGCTACATCACCTCCGATTTTCATCTATGGTAAATGTTAGATAGCCATCGCATGACTCCTAAACCTATGACTTCTTCTCTTTCGATTTTCATGAAAGAAATAGAGAAAGATGAAAGGCATAAATGTCTTTTAATTTCATTCTTGAATGCTTTCAATAGCTTATGTTGATGGCGTGGGATCTATATATCTAGGCCTCGATTTTTCTCTTCTCTATTGTATGAATAAAGCACTTTTAATTCAGTTTTTGCCTCCCAACATCTTTAAAGATATGGAACGTTTCTACTAGAAACAAACACATGAGTAGGTATATGTTTACTTACCAGTAAGTTTTCTATTTTTTCATTTTGTTTACTTCGTATAGGTTGTGTATGAACTACACCATATGAGATATTTTAAACATTTAGTTGTAATTAGGAGTTCCTTTTAAGGCTCGCATATAAAATTATCATATAAACTTTGAATTTTGAATAGTTTATATATACAACCTACAGAAAGGATACCAGGTTAATTTCTTATTTAAAACATTCTTCCACAAAAATATTAACACGTGAATCCAATATAGATTTACTGGATTTTGTATATATAAACTATTTTCAAATTTTTTGAATCTAACTTTGCTTTATAAATTTATAGATAAATAGTGACGTTCTTTGATTTTTATGCTTTAATTATTCAAAGTATATAAACCTATGTTCTTTGATATTTTTTGCACTTGGATGTGTTTTTCTAATAAAAAATAAAGGTGCTATGAAGATTGTAATCCAGATACGTATTAATAGAACCTAGTAAATTGTATTCATAAATAAATGATTATTAGAGGTATATTTTATGATTAGTAGAGGTATATTTTATGATTACAACTATAATCATAAATAATAGAATATGTATATGAGTTTGTGTGTTATCAATTTATGATTACAATTATAATCTTAAATGACTAACGTATATAATGTATATGGATTTGTGTCTTATTCGTTTATGATCAAGTTATAACCATATATGAATAAAGTACAATTATAATCATAAATGACTATTATATAAGGGTATTGATATTTTTGGTGGGATGTTTAAACTACATCAATGCATTAAAGTTGGCGAAGGGATTAGGTGGTAATCACAAAGACATACTGTATCTAACTTCTGAGGTATGAGGTATCACATCCTCGTTACACAAACAAACGAATTTCAAAAAATAAATAAATAAATAAAATTAAATAAAAAATAAAAAGAGAGAGAACATGTTCATGTTGCAATAGCCTATTACAAGTCAAAATATTAACCAAGAAAATAAATAAGAAATCTACAGTAACTGTGCTTTAATCAATTACATGTTTAAAACTGTATTGTATCTTTTTTTTTTCTCTACATCATTTTCTATTTATTAATTTATGATTATATCTATTTTTGATATTTTTATATATACATTTTTTTTATGATTATACATGTATGTTTTTATTGCTACATTCTGTGTTTATTCATTCATGATTTTAAATAAATTTGACTTTTTATTTTTATATTATACTCGATTGGTTTTGTATTTAAATTCATATATGACTACAAATTATATTTGGATTTTTTTTTCTGAAAAAATGTAGTTGAAAATATAATTCAATAAAACATAATCATTTATCAACATATGTTGTAAATATATGAATCCAACTTTAACATATTCGCTTATGAATACAATAGTTGTAAGTTCATTTATCACCGAATAAAAATCCATTATAAATTTCAATAAATTTACAAGAGAATTATGGAATAAAAACAATTTTTATTGATATATGAAAAAAAAATCAAGTGATTTAGTTATACCCTTATATGAATTTCAATTAATAGAAAAAGACTGTGAATTATTTTTGAAAAAGAAAGACTATGGATTTTTATATATCTTCTAAAGTTCCTTGTATCTTGAATCTTATAGTTTTTTCGATTACTTTTAAATTTTATGGTTCTATATTATTTTCCTAGTTTAATATATATTCCAATGATATCTTATCAGTTATAACTTACTAATTTTATGAGGTATTTTACTAATCTTAACTTGCTATACTTATAGGATATTTTACTAATTTTATCTTCCTATCTTTTTAGGATGTTTTACCGAACCTATCTTATTATCTTCAAAGGATATTTTACCAATCCTATCGTACTATCTTTTTAGGATATTTTAGCAATCATATCTTACGATTATTATATCCTAACTTATTTTATTAACTACTTGAAAGCGTCCCTCTAAGTAATCGGATCTCTAAGGTTATCAAAATTATTACCATGAGCCCCTATAATCGAAATTGTAGACTAATAATTTCTCCCGCACGACCCTTCATCAGACGTTGAATAAAACTTATATAAAGAAAGTTATCATGTCGGTATTGTCACGAGCAATCACAGGTGGGGATGTCAAACCTCGTACAGATCTATACATATCATTTTGGCTTTCGCAAGATTAACGTTTATAGGTTTGGGGTAGCCGAATTTAATCAGGCTAAGAATGAATAATAATATATCAGTAACTAATCAACCTTAGGTCTTCTTTCTTTTAAATTTCTTACTTAGTAATTTCCTATAACTATCACAATATAAATCTTTTACTTTATATTTGATACTTATAGTTTTTATATATCATAATTATCTTGTGTGTGTATGTGCACACACACACACACACACACACACACACACACACATATATATATATATATATATATATATATATATATATATATATATATATATATATATATATATATATATATATAGCTAAGTTATTATGCAAACCACAAAAAGCATATGAACTTGCAAACTCATAATCAAATCAACACTTTTCAAAACAAAATATATAAATCTTTTCCAAATGGTGCATCTAAGCCATATCTAGACTAAAAAAAAAGATTTGACAATTTTTTTCCGAAATTTATATGTATGCACAATCAGCAGTCATATGGACTGCGGATGTGCACGATCAACAACCATATGGACTGCTGATTGTGCTCATCAACAGTCTGCATAACTGTTGATTGTGCTCATCAGCAGTTATACAAAAGAAAACAAAAAAAAACCTGTCAAAATCAACAGTTATACAAAAGAAAACAAAAAAAAAACTTGTCAAATCTTTTTTTAGCATAGATATGGCTTAGACACATTATTTGGAAAAGATTGTTGTGTTTTGCTGTTGAAAAATAATGAGTTGATTATGAGTTGGCAACTTCTTACAAATCTTTTGGTTCTCAAAAGAACCTGACTCTCTTTCTCTTTCT